>NC_069500.1:1077471717-1077514217 GCF_027579735.1 Bombina bombina | reverse complement strand
ATGGAGGTGGACCAGTTTGTGCTCACTGCTCTTACCCCTGAAATGCTCGCTGCGGAGGACTTGGAGTCTGACCCAGGGGATCTTATATTCAACATGACCAGCCAGCTAGATATGGAAACATCTGGGTACCTAATCAGCACAGACGACCAAAATTTGCCCATCACAGCATTTACTCAGAAAGAACTGGCAGATCTTAGGATTGCCTATCAGCCCCCAACCAGTGAGTCCGATCAAGAGAGAATACTGCAGCTGGAAATGCAGATAATAGACACAGAAGGTGCTTCGTCGGACACTTTTGCATTTATGATTCTGGTCAAACCCATGAACACTTTGGCACCACTGGCTACGCGTAATGCTGGACTGCAGCTCCTGGAGGGTCAGTCACGTCCTCTGTCTGGCCCTGGATCTGGGGTGAACAACTTAATCATCAGTGATGAGGACAACCTAGAAGATGTGAAGCTGAGTGTGATTGACGGTCTTAGACATGGGCAGCTATTTTTGGCACATAGTAACAGTGACATCAGCAGCAACAGTGGCTCTAATGGCTTCAAATTCACCCCTCAAGATCTTCACTCTGGGCTAATAATTTATCAACATGACGGCAGCGACACATACAGCGATAATATAATATTCAGATTGGATGATGGAAAGCACAGAGTTGAGTTGCTTTACCCCATCACCGTGTCGCCTACAGACGATGAACCACCAGTGCTAAATGCAAATACAGGACTGAGTTTGTCTGAGAAGGGGTTGGCTTTAATCTCCCCATTTATGCTCAGTGCAACGGATATTGATTCTGAAGACTCAACCATACTTTTTGTACTACAAGAACCCAACAGCATAATGGGAGAGTTTGTTTTAAGGCAGTCGGAAGAACCTATAGAAGAAGAAGGTTGGCAATACCATCAAGAAGAAGGAGTGTATGAGAAGGTAGTTAGGGAATGGTACCAGAAAGACATATTAGATGGTAAACTTCATTACAAGCATGTTGGACCTCATAATGCTCAGACAGTGCTGGACAGGGTGAGTTTCCTGGTGATGGATGACAATGACCCACCCAATCAATCCGGAGAGCAAGTTTTCATTGTCCGTGTAGAGCCGGTAGATGACATTCCTCCGGAGCTATATCAGGGTACCACATTGAACATGACAGTCAAAGAATACGAGTTAACTCAATTTAAAAAGAAGCACCTGCGATATACAGACCTGGACACAGACGACAGAGAGCTCAGATACACTTTGCACAGTCATCCAAGAGACACTGATCCAAATCACCCTTTTATCACTGGTAGGATAGTGCTTACTGATTTCCCAGAGGTCGAAGTGACACACTTTACCCAAGCCCAAATAAATCATCATAAAATCTCCTACAGACCTCCAGAAAAAGAATTGGGAATTGTGCCAAAACTTCTGCAATTTAACTACAGTGTGGAGGATGCTGCAGGTAACTCAGTGCAAGGAACATTTACTATCGTCCTACAGCCTGTGGACAACAAACCCCCAGAAATTATCAATACTGGCTTTACGGTTCAAGAAAGAGGATTTTTCACTCTTACAAATGCTGAACTTGATGCAACAGACCAAGACACAGATCTCACGAACATTGAATTCACTTTAACCCTAGCCCCTCTTTTTGGAGAATTACAGTTTCAAGGAACAGCAATGAGCGTGGGAGATCGTTTTGTATTAAATGACATAGCCAAGGGTCTTCTTTTATACCATCACAGTGGAGAAGAATCAACAAGCGATACATTTTCACTGGTAGTCAATGATGGAGTCCACGAAGTTCCAATTACAATAAAGATAAATGTAAAACCAGTCGACGATGAAGCTCCAACCCTGATGATGCCTGGAGGTCTCTTGGGATCCTCAATAGAGGTTTTGGAGCGGGGAAGCACTGAGATTACCACCAGTGTCATTCAGGGAACTGACCCAGATACAGATGACTTGATGCTCACTTTCATTGTAGAGGAACCTCCAAAAAGAGGGGACATCTTAGTTAATGGACATGTTTCTGAAAGGTTTTCACAGGAAGACCTTCTTAGTGGTGTTGTGGTCTATCAACATACATCAGGAGAGATTGGATTAAAGAGCCAACAAGACTCATTCAATCTTACTATTTCTGACCTTTCTGATGAGTGGGTTATTGGAGGTAACAAAGTGCAAGGAGTCCAGGTGCATATAATTATCCTACCCGTGGACAGCGAAGCCCCAGATGTAAAATTGAAACAACAGTTCTCTGTCCTTGAAGGTGAAAAAAATACAATTACCTTGGAACATTTAGATGCTGAAGACACAGATACACCTAAAGATGATATTCTTTGCACTATCATTGTCCAAACCACCTCTGGTTACGTGGAAAACATTTCCCCAGCGCCAGGATCTGAAAAATCCAGATCTGGAATCCCAATCAGTGCATTTACACTAAGAGATATCCGTTTGGGGCATATATATTATGTTCAGAGCATTCACCAGGGAGTGGAACCGTTAGAAGATCGATTTACCTCCCGCTGTTCAGACGGTATCAATTTTTCACATCGTCTTTTTTTTCCAATAGTCATCATTCCTACAAATGACGAGAAGCCAGAAATATTTATAAGGGAGTTCATAGTCATGGAAGGCATGAGTCTAGTAATTGATACTCCAATCCTAAATGCAGCAGATTCTGATCATCCCATGGATGAACTCATTTTCGTCATAACCAAGCCTCCTGAACACGGTAGAGTGGTTCAGCAGCAGACAACAGGCATGGTGCCCATTCTGAACTTTACTCTGGAAGAAATAAAAGAGAGTTCTAGTATTGTCTATGAACATGATGACTCTGAAACCAACGAAGACAGTTTTTATATTCTCCTGACTGATGGGGAGCACCAAGTGGAAAAGAAAATTCTTATTATGGTTATCCCTGTTGATGATGAGACTCCAAGAATGACCATCAACGATGGGCTAGAGGTTGAAATTGGCGAGACAAAGTTAATCACAAATAAGGTACTGAAAGCCACAGATTTAGATTCAGAGGACAAATCTTTGATGTATGTAGTTCGACATGGTCCCAGCCAAGGGCTTCTGCAACGTTTGGATGAAAGTGGTTCAGTAGAAAATAACATAACTTTAGGCATGAACTTCACTCAAGACGACATTGATAAGGGTTTGATACAATATGTCCACACAGGTCAAGAAGGTATCCGTGACCTCTTCAAATTTGACATTACTGATGGTATCAATCCATTCATTGACAGGTACTTCTACATTAGTATTGGTAGCATTGATATTCTATACCCTGAAGTGATCAATAAAGGAGTTACCCTTAAAGAAGGTGGGAAGGTAACTCTTACTACAGACCTTTTAAGTACAAGTGACCTCAACAGCCCAGATGAGAACCTGAGATTTAGTATCACTAGAGCGCCAAGTCGTGGTCATCTAGAGAGCTCAGATGTACCAGGAGTTCCAATCACATCATTTACTCAGCTTCAGTTGGCTGGAAATAAGATATATTATATACATACGTCAGAAGATGAAATGAAGATGGACAGCTTTGAGTTTGAGGTGACAGATGGCTATAACCCAGTATTCAGGACCTTTAGAGTCTCAATTACTGATGTGGACAACAAGAAACCTGTGCTCACAATACATGACCTATTAGTTAATGAAGGTGAACAAAAACTCATTACACCGTTTGAGCTAACTGTAGAAGACAGAGATACTCCTGATAATTTGCTTCGTTTTACGATCACTCAAATACCAGTTCATGGGCAGATTCTGTTCAATAACAGCCAGCTGGTTACTGCTTTCAGCAAGCAAGATTTGAATGAGAATCTGATCAGCTACCGGCATGATGGTACAGAGTCGTCTGAAGATAGCTTTTCCTTCACTGTTACCGATGGGACACACCTAGAATTTTTTATATTCCCTGATACCACTTTTGAGACACGAAGACCTCAAACCATGAAAATCCAAATCAACTCGTTGGATAATGGTATACCTCAAATTGTTGTTAACAAAGGTGCTCCAACACTGAGAAATCTTAACTCCGGACTTTTGGGTTTTATGATCACAAGCAAATCACTAAAGGCAGAAGACAGAGATAGTCCACACAAGCTCCTCAAGTATAAGATCACAGATGGACCTCAGCATGGGGTTATCATCAACATGGCTTTTGGCAATACCACAGTCAAGACATTTACACAGGGTGAGTACAAAAGTATTTTCTAAAATATTATAATCACAATAGGTGATATTTATTTATGTATCTATCTATCAATGTCTCCAACAACCCATAGATCTGCCTGCCCTATCTATTTAGCTATCTATCTATCGATCGTTCTATCTATCATCTGTGCGTCTGTGTCTAAAATGCAATCAATTGAAAGGAATGCACTCTAGGTACTATTATAGAAATAATGAAACAATAACCCAATTTTGAAAATGAGGACAGTATCCTTTGTAGTTTCAGGTAAAATTAAATGTATTTTATTTGCAAAATACATATATTACACATATACCACATTAATTGCTTCTCAAATGCTTCTTTTTATTAGGCGATATTGATGACATGAAAATCTGCTATATATTAAGAGACGGTGACAATGCAACAAGTGACATATTCCATTTCTCAATAGAAGACAGTGGTAAGTTTTCCCTTTTAGCAACAGTGTTATATATGTCTTAGATAACGTGTATTCACTATGTGAAACGTTAGAAATATTGATACTATTCCATTGTGTGGGTCTAAATTCACTACATATTCAAAATGCTCACCGATGAGAAAAAAAAACTATTCTGTTTTATTCTATGAAGATAATCCATTAAACATTATGTAAGTGTTCCAAATCATAAACAAATTCCCCAGAATAACATCAGAAATAGAGATCCACTTTCTGGAAGTCTTAATAAATATATACTACTGTTTTGATGTTTTCATTTCCCTGTATATACATTTTGAATTCTTGAGCAGCAAAGTAAACTTCAACATATATTACTTTTGTAGTAGCTTTTTTTTCTTTTCTATTTTCTTTTTTATTTTATTTTTTAAGCATGGGTTTATAATTATATTACAAATAATTACAACCTTTTTTTTATCTCATGTAAGATATAGCAGAATATAAAAAAAATGGAGTTAATTTAAGTTAAAGGGACACTGAACCCAATTTCTTTCTTTCATGATTCAGATAGAGCAACTTTAAGCAACTTTCTAATTTACTTCTATTATCAATTTTTCTTTGTTCTCTTGCTATCTTTATTTGAAAAATAAGGCATCTAAGCTAAAGAGCCAGCAAATGTTTGGTTCAGTACCATGGACAGCACTTGTTTATTGGTGCTGTCCAATCAGCAAGGACAACCCAGGCCGGCATCTAAACTTTTCAAGTAAAGATACCAAGAGAATGAAGAAAATTTGATAATAGGAGTAAATTAGAAAGTTGCTTAAAATTGCTCTATCTGAATCACAAAATAAAAAATTTGGGTTCAGTGTCCCTTTAACTATTTACATTCCATCTGTTATTAGCAAAATCACTATCACATTATGTTAATTCTAGTAACATAAGAATTCTCTTGGAAGTAATTTGTTCAGTTTTGGTCACACATTAGTCACTACATCAATCTTCTGATATATCATATTAGAAAATAGTTTAAAGATCAAAGCAGCAACAATAAAGTAACAGGTTTAGTTGTAAAATACCCCCTCCAGTAACCAGGAGTGACTGACACCTTGTAGGAGGAGTCTTCTGTTTCAGATGAGCAAAAGAATGTACTACACATAGCTCAGTGCTGGCATTGTGTAGCCTGGTTACTGTACAGCTGGATATAGATTCTTTAGTAGGCGCCAGTAAAGTAATCAATTCACTGACAGAAGGCAAATTGTCTACAATGACACTTTTAAATCAGTCCCAGATCCTAAACCAGATACAATTGAATTATCAGGAATCAGACACATTGGCTTCAATAGTGCAGTTACTTATTTTCTGTGTAGTACAGTGTTTAATATTTGGACATAAATATCCACGTAGAAGCATATTTAGGTTGATTTGACAATAGACTTATTTTATTATGCTGCCCCATCTTTGTTTCCTTTAAAGGGATACAAAAGGTCACAATTGAAATGTGCATAGGGGCGTTTAAATTTGAAATAGAAGCAATTTGGAAATATACTTCCATTATCAAAAATGGTTCTACTAAAAGTTATTACTGTTTTTCTCCGGCATATGCACATATGTTGTGTGACTTGTGCACCAGCATTCAAACCTCTAGTCACACATGGCATATGTGTGTAAGCCGCTGAAAGAGTAATACCTTTTACTAAAAGCAAACTTTATATTTTGCTACTATTAGAACATGTCCTTTGTTCACTTGGTATCCTTTGTTGAAGACTAAAGCCAGGTAGGTTGATAGAAACTTTGGAGCGTGCACATTACTTTAGCACTCTATGGCAGGACTGTTGCAAACACTTAGCCAGATGGCTAAACATACATGCACGCTCCTGAGCTTATCCTTATTTAACAAAGGCTACCAAGAGAACTAAGCAATATTGATAATAGACGTAAATTGGAAAGCTGATAAAACTTGCATGATCCATCCAATTCATTTTGAAGCAATATTGCAATATACATTTATTTTTTTATTTAAATACAATTCTTTTTTCCCAGAATTCTGTACTTCCATAAAGGGGCATACAAGTCAAAATGAAACTTTCATTGTTGAGATAGAGCTTTTAGTTTTAAGAAACTTTTCAGGTTACATCTATTATCAAACTGACTTTGTTCTCTTGGTATCCTTGTAGGGAAGCATACCTAGGTAGGCTCAGGAACACCAACCCACTACTAGCTATCTTAGAGCAGTGCACAAACTAATTTACAGTTAATCTTAAAGGGAAAGGAAAGTAAAAATATAAACTTGCATGATTCAGGCAGAGCATGCCATTTAAGGCACTTTTAAATTAACTTCTATTTTCAAATGTGCTTTGTTCTCTTGGTATCCGTTGTTGAAAAAGAATACCCACATTTCTTACACTAGTGGTTGCTAGCAGCTGATTGGTGCCTGCACACATTTGTCTCTTGTGATTGGCTAACTAGGTATGTTCAGCTAGCTGCCAGTAGTGCAATTCTGTTCCTTTAGCAAACAATAACAAGAGAATGAAGCAAATTTGACAATAGAAGTACATTTTTAAGTTGATTGAAATTGTATGTTCTATCCAAATCCTGAAAGACAATTTTGGGGTTTCCTGTCCAATTAATTGGACACAGCTAAGGGAGATAAGATATGTGGTTGGTTCAGGCAATTTGTTGAAATTTGTTTTTTGACCTCTCTAGGGAATGTGGGATAAGCAACATTAATCAGGAATCTATATTGAAATTGTATTTCATTTTCATTAATTAATACATTTTTAGGGAATTACATATAAACTGTTTGTTTTTGTTGTTGTTTGTTTTGTGCATCATTATACACTTTCAATCTGAAGCTATTACAAAAGAAGTGACAGGGAACATTATTATACATATGGCTGCCAGGCCCATTCTAGAAAAGAGCCTTGTTCAGATCACTGCAATAGATACATTCATTTCCTGCTATAGTTATTTATAGCCATTTTTATCTTTCTTCGATCTGAAACATTATAAATATTTGGATATTTCAATATATATAGTTAATCCCTTGGAAACCGAGGGGCTGAAACTGAAACCCAAAAAAACAGAATAAAAATATTAGACATAGTGCAGAATTATATAACATTAGCTTAGCGCCAGCTTCCTACCTGATAGGATTTCAGAGAATTTTTCCTACGAAAATTACTTTTACAGTACGCCCCTCATGGCTCTACTGAGCGTGTCTGTTTGTTTTCCCTAAGCGCATCGGGCACGCTGTCTATTTACAGCTGGCCCAATCGCGCCATTAAACTCAATGTAGCTTGCTCCTGCCACCAGACCAGAGCGGGAGCAAGCTACATTGAGTTTAATGGCGCGATCGGGCTGGCTAGGAATAGACAGCGTGCCAGATGCGCTTAGGGAAAACAAACAGACCCGCTCAGTAGAGCCAGGAGTGGCGTACTGTAAAAGTCATTTTCGTAGGAAAACTTCTCTGAAATCCTTTCAGGTAGAAAGCTGGTGCTAAGCTGATATTATATAATTCTGCACTATGTGCAGAATTATATAACATTATTTTGTGGGTTTACTGGCCCTTTAATCTTCTGATTGGATCAGCACCAGTTCCTGTTTGGGTCCAGGATTCTTCTGTGGCTCCTGAGTGATACTTTAACTATGTGTTTAACCACTTTATGCTTAATGGCAAGTGATAAAATTACATGCTCTAATGAATAAGAGCATGTAATTTTTTCACTAAAATCGCTCTTTAAAGTGAATGTCAATTTTGATGCTAAAGTGCCCGATTTTTAAAAATTTGATTAAAAACAGGGACACTTTAATTCATCAAAATTTACATTTCACTCCTGTTGTGAAAAAAAACTTACCTTTTAATCTTGACAGCAGCTCCAGCTTCCTCCGGTCGTTGCAAGTCATTTCTGACGTCAGAAATGATGGATAGGTCATCCTCCAATCACGGCATCCCCCCGGGGGCAATCAGTGTCTGATTCAAAGCCGTGATTGAAGGAAGCCTGATTCCTCATTTTAGACCCAGGAAGAGGCTTTGCGACGGGTGGAGGAAGCTGGAGCTGCTGTGAAGATTAAAAGGTAAGGTTTTTTTCTCAACAGGATTGAAATGCAAATTTTGATGAATTAAAGTGCCCCTGTTTTTAATCAAATTTATAAACACCGGGCACTTTAGCATCAAAATTGACATTCACTTTAAGTTTGGCTCATGATCAAATTTCATGACATTACTGCTCATTGTATCTTACACCTTTGTGTTAAGAGAAATATTTATTTGGCAAAACCAAGTTTTTCTCTGTTGGGTGAAATCTGAGTTTTTAGAGTGCAGTAATTTAATTATTTGATGACATCACAGGAAGTGATATCACAGAACAGAAAGCTATTGAAAGGAGAATATAAACTAAGGTATGTTTGCAGCTAATTTTCTTCCAACCGTGTAGTATTTACAAGATCTTTACCAGACTTATCAAAGAGACCTAAAATTTAAATTTAACATATGTTTAGAAGCTTTTCATTACCGTATGTTTAAAAAAAAATATTTTTTTGTTTTGTTTGTTGTTGTTTTTTAAAGGGACAGTCTACTCCTGAATTTATATTGTTCAAAAAGATGAATAACCAACCTGGTTATATTAATATACTTTTTAGCTCTGTGATTACCTTGTACCTAAGCCTCTGCAGACTGCCCCCTTATTTCAGTTCTTTAGACAGACTTGCATTTTAGCCAATCAGTGCTGACTCCTAAGTAAATGCACAGGAGTGAGCACAATGTTATCTATATGGCACACATGAACTTGCGCTGTTTAGGTGTAAAAAACTGTTAAAATGCACTGAGATAAGAGACAACAAGGTCTTAGAAATTACCATATAAGCCTGCCTAGGTTTAGCTTTCAACAAAGAATACCAAGAGTACAAAGCAAATTTGATGATAAAAGTAAAATGGAAGGTTATTTAAAATTACATGCCCTATCTGAATCATAAAAAGTTTAATTTTAACTAGACTATGCCTTTAACCCTTTCACTACCGGGACTTCCAGTCAAAAACTTGCCCAAAATTTCAGAGCATTTTTAGCATTTTTGCCATAACTCCATTTAAACAGAAATAGAGCCTTGTTTTTTATTTACCTATCCAATATATATATATATATATATATATATATAGTTTAAGTAGACAACCCTAGGTATTGTTCTAGACCTATTTTGGTATATTTCATGCCACCATTTCACCGCCAAATGCAATCAAATAAAAAAAATTGGTACTTTTTTCACAAACTTTGGGTTTCTCACAGAAATTATTTACATTCTGCTTGTGCAATCATGGAACAAATGTTTGTAAAAGTTTTTCTAGGATGCCCTTTGTTCAGAAATAGCAGACATATATGGCTTTGCCACTGCTTTTTGGTAATTAGAAGGCCGCTTATTGCAGCTGCGCACCACACTTCTATTATTCCTGGCAGTGACGGGGTTAATTAGGCAGCTTAAAAGGTTAATTTTAGCTTTAGTGTAGAGATTAGCCTCCCATCTGACACTTCCCACCCCTGCCCTGATCCCTACCTGATCCCTCCCAAACAACTCTCTTGCCTCCCCCACCCCTCCCACTGGTAACCCCCATCTTAGGTACTGGCAGACAGTCAGTATGAAAAAATAAGTTTTTTTTAATAAAATATTTTTATATATATTTCTCCAGTGTAGGATCCCCCCTTACCCTCAACCTCCCTGACCCCCCCCCCCCCAAACAGCTCTCTAAACCTCCCCCCTCTAACTGTTAGGCAACATTTTAGGTACTGGCAGCTGTCTGTCAGTGCCTATAAACTGCTCTTTTTATTTTAAAAACTTTTTTTTATATTGTTTTTTCATATTTTCTGTAGAGTAGTGTAACACCCACCCACCCGGTGATCTTTCGTTTAGGGTCCCGCACTCCCCCAGATCCCCTTTTCTGTAGTGTAGCTGCCCTATCCCTCCCTGTCTCTTTGTTTATTTATACCGTAGTGTAGTGCCCCTCCCACTTCCTCCTGCTCCTTCCCGTCTGCCCTGCTGGGCCGCCCACTCGCTACCCGCCTTCCACCCGCACGTCCCTCCCCAGCACCAACAGAAGATCGTTACAGGCAGTGACACATGACTGTAACGATCAGTCATCTGCCCTCATTTGTTGGCAGAGCACGGATCAGACTCCGACTCCATATGTGGCTGATGCCTGAAGCTTCAGGAGCTCCAGATCTCGGCTGTAACTTAACAGCTGAGAGTGCTGGAGAATTCTGAAGGGACAACGTATATATACGTCGGATTGGGGTTAAGTCAACTCTGCTTGACCAGTAACTTGGTAACCTTTAACAAGTGACTCTATGATCTAAGAAACTGATTTATTCTTGTGGAACTGCAACACAATAGGATTTGGATTTGCACAGATCCTAGTGTGTTGCAGTTTCACAAGAATAAATTTGGCTCAGAAAATATCCGAACAGCATGAGTGGCCAAGACGGCCACTCACGCTATTCGGATATTTTCTGAGCCATTCGGAGAAATCTGAAACCTCCATATGCGCATATCTAATAACAAGTCATTGGAAACTATACATGTGCGTTTGGTAGTTTTGTTAGCTGCCAAATGTGAAAAAAGGCGCATCCGGCTCCAAAAAGAGCCAAATGCTGCGAGCAGCCGCATTTTTCCACATTTGGCAGCTAAGAAAAGTGCCACATGCACATCCGTTTTAGAAACACATTGGGCCAAATTACAAGTGGATCACTAATTATCGCTTTCATGAAATACCAGCGCATGCTAATGTGTGCTGGTTTTCTAAGTTTACAGCAATGTGAATGCAACCTCGCGTTCGCATTGCTGGGAAGTATTGCGCTCATGAGAGCCTGCTTCCATAGGCTCTCGTGAGACGCATCAGAACTTCATCGCAGTAAAGGGGGTAAGTAGCGCAGCGATGGCAGCAATTTTAAATATATATGTATATGATTATATATATATATATATATTTATGTGTTAATATCTGTATATACACATATAAACACATAAATATATATGTATATAAGCATATACATATATATTTACAGGGAACACACAGCTCCCATAGACCACAGTGCCATTATTTTCACACCCCACTCCCACCAACTTTAGCCCCAAAATCCTGCCTAGTGCAGTAATTTTATTAAAAATAAAGATGCTGATATCTTTATTTTTTAATAAAATACGTTAGACTAATATAGTCCATAAAAGGGAAAGACATTTTATAGTTTAGACGTTTTTGTTCTCCATTACTTATTATATAAATATTTTTATACATAATAACTTATATATGTAAAAAACTCAACAATGAAAGCGGAGTTTGACAAATGTACACAAGAGTAAGAACGTAGCAAGTATGTTGATGAGCCAGCTGCACTTTATGAAGATCTAAGAATGGAATTTAGATACACACTGTAATTTAGAGAGTTAGCAGCTAGGAGTAAAATATGAGCAGCTGTGGCTTCCTTGCTCCGAGGATTTGTCAAACCCTGTATTAAGAGTATCTTTAAATTCTTCATGATGGGACATTGTTAAATGTTTGACAGCACCTGGGGCCTCATCTATTATTTAGAGTTTAGAGAACCTTTGCCCTTTTGGCCTTTGTGATCAGCCCTGCCCTAAAGGCTTATTCTTTCCTTCACTTAAAGTGACAGACATTATCCTGCAGGAAAGGTTAAAGGCCATTAAAAAATCTGATATAAACATTATCTAAATCATAGATTTACTGTGCTTTTCTGTAAATACAAATATATTTAGTTATCATAAATATTGATGTTAAGCATAAAAATAAAATGCAGATTTTTTGTTATTTTGCTTTTACCCGAATGCACCTCTTTTACTTTGTGTCTAAATAGACAGTAAATACCTTGAGTGTTTTTAAATAAAGGGCTAGATTACGAGTGGAGTGCAGATGTGATATGGGGTATATTGCAAAGGTTTGCGATCATCGGGCTTACCACTCATATTACAAGTTAAAAGTAAACACGATTGCGTGAGCTCAATCGCGATTTATGCTAGAATCATTACCGCAACTTCAGAGCTTTGGTTAACTGTTTTGCAAAACTAAAAAGTCACACAAAACACATCGAAATTACATTACAAAGAATAGTTTTAACAATAACTAATAAAACTTATTTTAAAAAAATATCGCAGACAAAAGTTATAAAGGATTAAAGATATGAGATCTTAGGTGTTAGAGGAAAAAAGGCAGCCAAATGGCTTTATCATTGAGATACATACATATACATGTCTAAAGATGGGATATATATGTATTTACAGACATATATACACACATAAACACATAAATACTTATGTATACATACATAGACATATATACGTGCATTGGAGCCCTTTGCCATTAAGTAGATGAAAACATGTATAGCATATTTATGCAATATTTATGTGTAATAAAGGTTTAAACTATGTATTTACTGTAAATATTTCACATTCCAATGTTCTGCACATGTTCTATGTATATCTAAAAAGATATTCCGATATGTATCTGTATATATCTATACTGCACCTATGTATATTCATGCATATATATATATATATATATATATATATATATAGTTTATATACAGGTATAGATATATATTTTGCTAAAATACCATCAGATATGTGTAGAAATATGTATTTATAAATAAATAGAACATATTCTGCTATGTAAAGAATATTGGAGAATATGCGATCGTGAGTGGGTGTTTTTCTCTTGTAAGGTGTATCCAGTCCACGGATCATCCATTACTTGTGGGATATTCTCATTCCCAACAGGAAGTTGCAAGAGGACACCCACAGCAGAGCTGTAATATAGCTCCTCCCCTAACTGTCATAGCCAGTCATTCTCTTGCAACTCTCAACAAGCAAGGACATTGTAGGAGAGAGTGGTTAAATATAGCTAGTTTATTTTCTTCAATCAAAAGTTTGTTATTTTTAAATAGTACCGGAGTTGTGCTATTTTATCTCAGGCAGTAAATAGAAGAAGAATCTGCCTGAGGTTTCTATGATCTTAGCAGGTTGTAACTAAGATCCATTGCTGTTCTCACATATGTCTGAGGGGATTACACAGATGAGGTAACTTCAGCGAGAGAATGGTGTGCAGTTTATTCTGCTATCAGGTATGTGCAGTTATAATTTTTTCTAGAGATGGAAAACACTAGAAAATGCTGCTGATACCGGATTAATGTAAATTAAGCCTGAATACAGTAATTTAATAACGACTGGTATCATGCTTACTCCCAGGGGTAATACCCTTATGATATTGCTTTCCACTGTTGTAGTATAAAAGTTACAGTTGGTGCAGTTAAAATTACAAACTGTGACATCCAGCTTCCCTCAAAGGCCCTCTGAATGCTATAGGACATCTCTAAAGGGCCCAAAGGTTTTTCCAAAATCGTTTATTGGGGAAGGTAGGGCCACAGTTTGCTGTGGCAGTTGGTTGTGACTGTTAAAAAACGTCATTTTTTTTATCCCTTTTTTGAACTAAGGGGTTAATCATCCATTTGCAAGTTGGTGCAATGCTCTGTTAGCCTATTATACACACTGTAAAAATTTCGTTTGATTTACTGCATCTGTTGTTACAATTGTCCAATCTGGCCTGCGAAAGGTCATACCTTTGGACAGATGGACCCGAGATAGCCACCAGAGAAGAGAATCCCTGGTCTCTTGGTCCAAATTCAGTTGAGGGGACAAATCTGTGTAATTCCCGTTCCACTGACTGAGCATGCATAGTTGCAGTGGTCTGAGATGTAAGCGTGCAAACGGCACTATGTCCATTGCCGCTACCATTAAGCCGATTACTTCCATACACTGAGCCACCGAAGGGCGCGGAATGGAATGAAGAATCCGGCAGGAATTTAGAAGCTTTGATAACCTGGACTCCGTCAGGTAAATTTTCATTTCTACAGAATCTACCAGAGTCCCTAGAAAGGAAACTCTTGTGAGTGGGGATAGTGAACTCTTTTCCTCATTCACTTTCCACCCATGCGACCTCAGAAATGCCAGTACTACGTCCATATGAGACTTGGCAATTTGGAAGTTTGACACCTGTATCAGGATATCGTCTAAATAAGGGGCTACTGCTATGCCCCGCGGCCTTAGGACCGCCAGAAGCGACCCTAAAACCTTTGTAAAGATTCTTGGGGCTGTAGCTAATCCAAAGGGAAGAGCTACAAACTGGTAATGCCTGTCTAGAAAGGCAAACCTGAGAAACCGATGATGATCTTTGTGTATCGGAATGTGAAGATAAGCATCCTTTAGATCCACTGTAGTCATATATTGACCCTCCTGGATCATTGGTTGGATGGTACGAATAGTTTCCATCTTGAATGATGGAACTTTGAGGAATTTGTTTAAGATCTTTAGATCCAAAATTGATCTGAAGGTTCCCTCTTTTTTGGGAACCACAAACAGATTTGAGTAAAAACCCTGTCCCTGTTCCTCCTTTGGAACTGGATGGATCACTCCCATAACTAGGAGGTCTCGTACACAGTGTAAGAATGCCTCTCTCTTTATCTGGTTTGCAGATAATTGTGAAAGGCCAGCCTTCTAGGTTGGGGTGCAGTCTGGAATTCCCTGAAGGCTCAGGGATCGTAGACTCAGGAGGAGTCTCTCCTTCCAATAAATATTCTGGAACTAAGAGCGATATTCAATGCTCTTCAGGCTTGGCCTCAGTTAGCAACTCTGAGGTACATCAGATTTCAGTCGGACAACATCACGACTGTAGCTTACATCAACCATCAAGGGGGAACAAGAAGTTCCCTACCGATGTTAGAAGTTTCAAAAATAATTCGCTGGGCAGAGATTCACTCTTGCCACCTATCAGCTATCCATATCCAACTGGGAGGCGGATTTTCTAAGTCATCAGACTTTTCATCCGGGAGAGTGGGAACTCCATCCGGAGGTTTTTGCACAACTGATTCATCGTTGGGGCAAACCAGAACTGGATCTCATGGCGTCTCGCCAGAACGCCAAGCTTCCGTGTTACGGATCCAGGTCCAGGGATCCCAAGGCGACACTGATAGATGCTCTAGCAGCGCCCTGGTCTTTCAACCTGGCTTATGTGTTTCCACCGTTTCCTCTGCTCCCTCGACTGATTGCCAAGATCAAGCAGGAGAGAGCATCGGTGATTCTGATAGCACCTGCGTGGCCACGCAGGACCTAGTATGCAGATCTAGTGGACACGTCATCCTTTCCACCATGGTCTCTGCCTCTGAGACAGGACCTTCTACTTCAGGGTCCTTTCAACCATCCAAATATAATTTATCTGAGGCTGACTGCCTGGAGATTGAACGCTTGATTTTATCAAAGCGTGGCTTCTCCGAGTCAGTTATTGATACCTTAATACAGACACAAAAGCCTGTCACCAGGAAAATTTAACATAAGATATGGCGTAAATATCTTTATTGGTGTGAATCCAAGGGTTACTCATGGAGTAAGGTCAGGATTCCCAGGATATTATCTTTTCTCCAAGAAGGTTTGGAAAAAGGATTGTCAGCTTGTTCCTTAAAGGGACAGATTTCTGCTCTGTCTATTCTTTTGCACAAGCGTCTGGCAGATGTTCCAGACGTTCAGGCATTTTGTCAGGCTTTAGTTAGAATCAAGCCTGTGTTTAAACCTGTTGCTCCACCATGGAGCTTAAATTTGGTTCTTAAGGTTCTTCAAGGAGTTCCGTTTGAACCTCTTCATTCCATAGATATCAAACTTTTATCTTGGAAAGTTCTTTTTTCGGTAGCTATTTCCTCGGCTCGTAGAGTCTCTGAGCTATCTGCCTTATAATGTGATTCTCCTTATCTGATTTTTCATACAGATAAGGTAGTCCTGCGTACCAAACCTGGGTTCTTACCTAAGGTGGTATCTAACAAGAATATCAATCAAGAGATTGTTGTTCCATCCTTGTGTCCTAATCCTTCTTTGAAGAAGGAACGTCTATTACACAATCTGGACGTGGTCCGTGCTTTAAAGTTTTACTTACAAGCTACTAAAGATTTTCGTCAAACATCTGCTTTGTTTGTTGTCTACTCTGGACAGAGGAGAGGTCAAAAGGCTTCGGCAACCTCTCTTTCTTTTTGGCTAAGAAGCATAATCCGCTTAGCCTATGAGACTGCTGGACAGCAGCCTCCTGAAAGGATTACAGCTCATTCCACTAGAGCTGTGGCTTACACTTGGGCCTTTAAAAATGAGGCTTCTGTTGAACAGATTTGCAAGGCGGCGACTTGGTCTTCGCTTCATACTTTTTCAAAATTTTACAAATTTGATACTTTTGCTTCTTCGGAGGCTATATTTGGGAGAAAGGTTTTACAGGCAGTGGTTCCTTCCATTTAAGTACCTGCCTTGTCCCTCCCTTCATCCGTGTACTTTAGCTTTGGTATTGGTATCCCACAATTAATGGATGATCCGTGGACTGGATACACCTTACAAGAGAAAACACAATTTATGCTTACCTGATAAATTTATTTCTCTTGTGATGTATCCAGTCCACGGCCCGCCCTGTCATATTAAGGCAGGTAATTTTTAAATTTAAAATACAGTAACCACTGCACCCTATGGTTCCTCCTTTCTCGGCTTGTTTTCGGTCGAATGACTGGCTATGACAGTTAGGGGAGGAGCTATATTACAGCTCTGCTGTGGGTGTCCTCTTGCAACTTCCTGTTGGGAATGAGAATATCCCACAAGTAATGGATGATCCGTGGACTGGATACACCACAAGAGAAATAAATTTATCAGGTAAGCATAAATTGTGTTTTTTCCACTTTTTTTTTCATTGTCTTTTATTGTAGGATACGTGAACCTGCATGCAATATTCTATCTTCAGATTTTTGCGCTCATCAGGTTAACGCTAGAGCGAAAACAGTTTACTTTCAACTCATAATATGAGCACAACCTGACAAGCACACAAATCTTACTTCTAGCGCAATCAATGCCCAATTTGCACTTGTTTAGATACATAATGAAACAACTTTTGCAATATATTTTTATTACTTATTTTAACACATTTTCATGTAATTTAGATCTGGAAATGGAGCAATTTCTGCTGACTTCTCAAGGCTTACTCTGCTACATATTTGTCCCTAATTGGATTTATCCGATAACAACTGCAAAACAATGCCCTTTATACTAATATTATGACAGTGGCTAGCCTTGTTATCTGCAGATTAAAATCCAGATTGGCTCCACCAAATAAGGCAAATGGTGGGTGGAGTTTAGCTATAAAATAAAAAATATGCTGTAAAAAGATGTTCATTTGTTTTAGAAATAATGACTTGGCAACTGAAATGTAATTACAAGGTCCCTTTAATTCCTTCAAAAGGGTTAAATATTTCTTGTACTCCTGGATCACCCTCATTCACATGAGGATATGGCCAGTCATTAGAGACTACATATGTATGCATGCTTCTGTTTGACTCACAAGCTATATCTTCACGTGGAGGGGACAGGAGCACAATTTAGCAAAGGTTAAACACATAGTAAAAGATAGAAATGTGTTTAGCAATAAGAACAAAAATAGAGCATTTTATGTTTACACTATAATGTCTCTTTACAATTTGAGATGGAAACTGTATGACTTCTATGATATCCTGTGTACAGGTATATTCTTATGCAGTGTATTATGATTTTATGGTTTTCATTTCAGGTTTGTTGTGTATTTGGTATTTTGTAATAAGAAAGCTGAAAACAGAGCTATTTGTCTCATTTAGCATTTGAATTTGTGAGAATTAAAGGTAAATAAACATCAGATTAAACTTTCATGGTTCCCATAGAGCATTACATTTTTAGAGATTTTTCAATTTACTTCTATTAACAAATTTACTTCATTCTTTGTTATACTTTGTTATAAAGAATACCTAGGTAGGCTCAGGATCATACTGCAATAATTAGTTACATACTTCATGCACTTTAACACTACATAGCCATTTCACATGGTTTTTCTTTTTAATGGGTCACTGAATACCATCCACCTCATAGTTTTCAATCACAACTCGTACACACAATTCACATTTTCACTATCTAATATTTAAATCTTTTCTCCATCTATTCCTTTTTTCTTTGTTTAGTTTTTTTACTTACATACAATGTCATCTTGCAGTCATTTTTCATATTGTTTTAATAGATTTTTAACACTAGTTTTTATTTTTTATTGCTTAGGTTTATGGTTCGGATTAATGTGTCTTGTAAAATGTGAAATGTAAGGGACACATACTTTTCAAATGATTGCTTCTTGGAAATGAAGATATTGTATGATTTAAAATAATTCATGTATGTGAACACAAAGCTGTAGTTTTTGAAGCCATACATAAATGTGCTATGTAACGTTAATCAGAATTTAATGTATACTGAGTATAAATATATATTATATACAAGGAAGGTTACAAAGGGTTCATTATTATGATGTGTATATAAGCTATTAACCACATATGCAAGACGGCCCTGACAAGTAAGTAGCACGAAATGCGTAGGGTGTTGTGACTGCTGAGGTCTGTTGGCTTTTTTTCTGACAGTGACAATGAACATTGGTATTTTATTATGTACATTAAAAGTTGTTTTACTCCTCAGAAACCATTGTCTTCTGACTTCTTTGGTTATTATACAACAGGCTGAGGAGCAGCAATGCTATTATGTACTGAGTGTAGATTAATTAGCTTTTACAATTTGTCCAAAAAGTAATTAGAACAGTTATTTAACCTCTTGTTTGCCAGAAACACATAACATACATTTAACGTCACAGTTTCCAGTAACACAAAAGCACACACTCAAACAGAACAATGATTTAAAACATGCTTGCTAACAACAGATGCACAATATTTATTTAACACTTTGTCTAGTACAGGAACTCATCGGGTTTATTCATTGTTGCACAAAAACACTCTAAGCAGTTATTTAAACCCTTAATTCTCCAAAACATACACCACAATAATTTAAACCTTGAATTTATAGAACACACACAGTAGTGTAATTGGAGCATGAGCAACAGTGATCAATCTCTGTTATTATCCCTCCTTGTATAAATATGCTTTGTCTGCGAGAGCTGCATGTGGGGAGTTGAAAAGTTGGAAAGGAAGAAGAGAGTGCTTAACCTGGCTGCCTCATGGATATGGCAGCAAGGCAAAACTGACACGAGAATGTACAATTGCACAATGCAACGGGATAAGGTGCAGGTGTTATCCACAATACCTAACCACAGCCAATCTTCTGAAATCTTTAACTGGACTCTTGGCCCTTTTCCTAGCACAGGATGAGACTGATATACTACTATTACATGACATTTTGCCTCTGTGACAAGCATATCAAGCTAAAAGAGAGTAGAACTGTACACTACTAAACAAGTATATATTTTAAGCTTTGTTCATTCTCATTTGAGTGCATCTCTCTATTTTATTTTTGGCATGCAAATCACTCTGGGTTTTGTCACCCAAACAGTAATAAGGAGAAACCAAACAATTGCGGATATGCCTAGAGGGATGCAACTCTACCTCACTAACAAGAACCACCAATGATAAAACATACATCCATGGTTGGCTACTTTCCCTAGTTCAGATGAGAATTGCCTAGCATTTTGATGCTGTACTCATTTGAATGATTCTTTAAAAACCAATATTATTATTTTTTGGTACCATTGAGCTCTGTCACTAACTACTAGTCAAGCTCTGGCTGAAATTTAGCACTATTTTGTAAAAATTTACAAAAAGTTAAGAACTGTTGCAAAAGTATTATAATTTTGTATTGTTTATTGTCAAAACTTAGATCATTCCTAGATCACTTCCTTTAAACTATGTGTGCTGTGGTCTAAAAGAAGCCAGGCTTAAAGGAGAAAGTATCCTGAAATTGAAGTCACTGTGCAGTATTAACCTGTAAACAATCAGGCTCAGGTATGCAACATATATTGGCCTCTATTTATCAAGCTGTCAACCGCAAATACGCTGGAATTCCGCAGCGTATTTGTGGCAAGACTGATTCGCCGTAGTTATCAAACCCTACAGACCGGCAAAAGTAGAATTTAGTGACGTAACATACGATCCGCCGGACTCAGTCCGACACATATCGATGGTTACGTCACTACAGATGTTACGAACGCAAGTTAGGCACAATCTGACTACTTTTGGTAGTTATCAAAAAAACTAGCAGGTACGCTACTATTCCGGCCCAGCATACCTGGTTTTCAATCTGCCGACCTGGAGGCAGTGGATGCCATAGGAATCAATGGGAGTCGGAAAGCAGCAAAAGCTTATGTTCGCTGCTGCCCGATATCCCATTGATTCCTATGGGAATGTCTACACCTAACACCCTAACATGTACCCCGAGTCTAAACACCCCTAATCTGCCCTCCCTTCACCGCCGCCACCTACATTATACTTATTAACCCCTAAACCGCCGCTCCCGGATCCCACCGCCACCTACATTATATGTATTAACCCCTAAACCACCTCTCCCGGACCCCGCTGCAACTAAATAAAATGTTTAACCCCTAAACCGCTGCTCACGGACCTAAACTGCCGCTCACGGACCCCGCCGCCACCTACATTAAATTTATTAACCCCTAATCTGACCCCCCCTACACCGCCGCCACCTACATTAAATTTATTAACCCCTAATCTGACCCCCCTACATCAGCCAATAGGATTTTTCCTACCTTAATTCCGATTGGCTGATAGAATTCTATAAGCCAATCGGAATTCAAGGGACGCCATCTTGGATGACGTCATTTATAGGAACCGTCATTCGTCGGGTAGTCATTGTTCTGGATGGATGCTCCGCGTTGGATGTCTTCAAGATGGAGCCGCTCCTCGTCGGATGGATAAAGATAGAAGATGCCGCCTGGATGAAGACTTCTGTCCGTCTGGAGGACCTTCGCCCAGCTTCGTTGAGGACTTAGGCTCGGTTGGGTGAAGACGTCTCAAGGTAGGGTGATCTTCAGGGGGGTAGTGTTAGGTTTTATTAAGGGGGTATTGGGTGGGTTTTAGAGTAGGGTTGGGTGTGTGGGTGGTGGGTTGTAATGTTGGGGGGTATTGTTTTTTTTTTTACAGGTAATAGAGCTGATTACTTTGGGGCAATGCCCCGCAAAAGGCCCTATTTGTAACTTAGGTTAGGTATTATTTTACAGGTACTTTTGTATTTATTTTAACTAGGCAGCTATTAAATAGTTAATAACTATTTAATAACTATTGTACCTAGTTAAAATAAATACAAACTTGCCTGTAAAATAAAAATAAATCCTAAAATAGCTGCAATGTAACTATTAGTTATATTGTAGCTATCTTAGGGTTTATTTTATAGGTAAGTATTTATTCTTAAATAGGTATAATTTATTTCATGATAGGAATATTTATTTAAATTAATTTAAATTATATTTAAGTTAGGGGGTGTTAGGGTTAGGGTTAGACTTAGGTTTAGGGGTTAATAAATTTAATATAGTGGCGGCGACGTTGGGGGTGGGAGATTAGGGGTTAATAAATTTAATGTAGGTGGCAGCGGTATATGGGGGTTAGATTAGGGGTTAATAAATTTCATGTAGGTGGCGGCGGGGTCCGTAAGCGGCAGTTTAGGGGTTAAACATTTTATTTAGTTGCGGCAGGGTCCGGGAGCGGGGGTTTAGAGGTTAATACATATAATGTAGGTGGTGGTGGGCTCTGGGAGTGGCGGTTTAGGGGTTAAACACTTTATTTAGGTGCGGCGGGGTCCGGGAGAGGCAGTTTAGGGGTTAAACACCTTAATAGAGTTGCGGTGGGCTCTGGGAGCGGAGGTTTAGGGGTTAATAACTTTATTTAGGTGCGGTGGGCTCCGGTAGCGGCGGTATAGGGGGTAAAACAGTATAGTATAGTGTGGGTGCTTAGTGACAGGGTAGCAAGAAAATTGCGAATAACCTGATGAGCAGCGAGATCGATGACTGTTAGTTAACAACAGTCCGCTGCTCATCGCTCCGTACTTAGTGCGCTGCTTTTTGACAGCTTTCTTGATAACTTTGGCGAACGTATTCTGGTCCGCGGCAGTGATGTTAGGCGATCTTAGGCGAGCGTATTGGTGCCGTCGAATGCAAGAAAGTCAACGGCTTGATAACTAGAGGCCATTATGTCATTGCTGGCTAGGAGAGGTTCTAGGAAAAGCTTTCACATTTTCATTGATTGTTCTTTATATTCTATACACAGTAACATCTTACATCCATAGGTCATATGCACAAGCATGCAGACACTTAATATACATTTAGTAAAGTATAAGCTACAAATGGTCTTGCCCCTAATTATTACTTCTTATTGTTTGGGTCTGAGAATGTTGATTTATTGCCATAAAATTCAGCCTGATACTCTTTAAAATGTTTCTTATGTTTTTCTTTATCTTAAGAGAAATGGTTCAGAATATCACTTCTATACAATTACAAAAAATATAAATAATCATGAAGTTAGTTTTTAACATTTCTGCTGGTGTTACTATTTTCTAAACTTTATTTTTTTCTAAATCTTTTTTCTTTTGGATTCTTTATCCTATTCTAAATATTATAGGGATATGAAACCCAATTTTTTTCTTTCATGATTCAAAAAGAGCATGCAATTTTAACCTCTATCTGAACCATGAAAGAAATAAATTGGATTTCATATCATTTTATGATATAACATCTCTTTATTATATTATATATTATATATTTTTTTGTTATTCAACACAGAAATTAATGTGGTTTACTTATTTTTTTTAACACTTGCACATCCCCTTGAGCTATTTATCACTTGCAAAATTATTTCTATGTCGTCATTCTGGACTGGTATATAAGGTAATTTCCTTGTCTAAATTTTTAAAACTTTAAAGTGAGTCTGGTTAGAGAGATTCCAGCAACACAAATACAGCAGCCCACATGACAAATAAATCCTGACTGTAGTACACATTTTTGAGCAAGTCTAATGGATGCAGTGTGTGCTCGTTGCTGTTCTGTTTTGCTGGTTGTAATCTTATTGTCAATCAGGATTTGTTTTGTTGTCCCAAGCAAAGACATAAAATGGCTTAACATCTGTACTTCTCGGAACAATGATCATGTTTGGGCAGGAACAAAAAAAAGTGAAGTGAATTGGTAACATTCTCAGATGCTGTTGGAAAAGTTGCTAAATACAAAGTCAGCATCCAAAATGAGACAAAATGATTTCACTGCTGAATCTGTTGGTCGGCGCTTTACTGTCTCATTTAGTTTGCTATGTTTGTTGATGTGCTACAGTTTCCGGTGGTCCATTTACTCATTGTCTCTACTCTTTAGTATTGTTTGTTTAAGATCACAAAGGATGAGCATATAAAAACATCTAGCCACACATCTAGTGACAATTCTAAATCAAGCTGGCGCTATAGAGAACTTGAAACTTTAGAACTCATTGTTTTCAGTAAGGCCTTTTTTCTAACCAATTTGCTGAGGCTGATACAAAATCATGGATTTCTGTCTACTTGTAGACTGTGTGTCTGCAAGTGAATCAGTGCTATAAATGACATTATCACATTCCATATTGAAACAAAATCCTCTCTTTCTAAATATGTCTTCTATTTGCTTCATGATGTTTGAAAGCAATAATCACAGCTGTTCTATTTGTCTTGGGGAAAAGACAAATCAAAGTACTTCATTCAACCAATCAGTAGTTTTCTTCATTTTAACCTAAGAAAAAAAGAGGAACTCAAACCAACTTCTATTTAGGTTTGGGAAAAACTCAGTAATTCACTTCAGATTTAAAGGGACAGTCAACACCAGAATTTGTGTTGTTTTAAAAGATAGATAATCCCTTTATTACCCATTCCCCAGTTTTGCATAACCAACACAGTTATAATAATACACTTTTTACCTCTGTGATTAACTTGTATCTAAACATCGTCTGACAGCCCCCTGATCACATGACATTTTATTTATTATCTATTGACTTTCATTTTAGCCAATTAGTGCAGTGTCTGCCACAATCCACGGGCATGCTCACAATGTTATCTATAGGGTTTACCTGAACTAGCTCTCCCCTGCTGTGAAAAGCAAATACAAAAGCATGTGATTAGAGGCGGCCTTCAAGGGCTTAGAAATTATCATATGAGCCTTCCTAGGTCTAGCTTTCAACTAAGAATACCAAAAGAACAAAGCAAAATTGATGATAAAAGTAAATTGGAAAGCTGTTTAAAATTACATGCTCTATTTGAAACATGAAAGTTTTTTTTGGACTTAACTGTCCCTTTAAGGGGCATTGTGCGCGTTTTTGATTCAACTAAAAATGTAATTAGACTTTTGTTGTTGTTGTTTTTGTTTTCGTGTTTGTTCTATAATAGTTTTTCCTGTGTTGAATAAACCTACATCAGACTTGCAGAGTCTTGTCCTGTTACATCAGTACACCTGTGCGTTCCTATAACTCTCTAAGAATAAACACTTCATTGTAAAAGATTCTTTTTGGCTACTTTCATTAGAACCTGAACAACTTTTAGTTAAAAAATAAACTCAAAAATGAATTTCCCATAAAAGGTTAAATTAGGCACATTGAATAAAATGCAATGTAATTTCATTATTTATTTTTGCCTTTTTTTCATGTAATCTAAAAAATTTTTTTTTTTTTTTTTTACTACCTCAGAATGGCTTGAGTGACTTTCTTGAGTTTATTTTATTCCTGTCCCTAATTGGCCACAGAAAAGTACATAATATAAAACCCACTTTTCAAGGGTTGTGCCCCCATCCCAAAGAAATAGAAAGCTCAGAATACTTTGCTAATAAAATAACACTTTAAAAGATTCATTTTTTTATGCAGAGCTTTTAAATGTAGTGACTGATTTCTGATGCATATATAAAAACTACATAAATGTCTGTTTACCCTATTTCACTAATTAATATTGTAATAAATGTAATTTTGTTATTTCACATGCATGATAAAAACTTAGTGCCTGCATTCTCTCCTTAAAAGGACATGAAACCCAAATTATTTCTTTCATGGTTTAGAAAGAGTATGCAATTTTATAAAACATTCTAATTTACTTCTATTATCTAATTTGCTTCATTCTCTTGATATCCTTTGCTGATAAGCATATCTAGATAGGCTCAGTAGCTGCTCATTGGTGGCTGCACATAGATGCCTCGTGTGATTGGCTCATCCATGTGCATTGCTATTTCTTCAACAAAGGATATCTAAAGAATGAAGCAAATTAGATAATAGAAGAATATTGGAATGCTGTTTAAAATTGTATTATCTTCCTGAAACATGAAAGACAAAATTTGGGTTTAGTGTCCCTTTAGGTGTGCTGCCCAAAAGAAGGGGGGTCACAGTCAGCTCCTCAAAAGAAGGGGGTGCCACAGTCAATCTTCAAGCAAAATAAGATTTTTTTATTATTTTTTTTAAAGGATATGGAATTTAAAAAAAAACACAAACAATCATCTCAATAGAGACTCTGATGAATAGAAACAAATTAAAAGATTTCATTAATATAAATATAATTTCATTATATTTGAATTTTTTCTTTTTTCTTTTTCTTCTTCTTTTTTTTTCTATTTTCATTAAATCTTAGATTTCATTTGTATAATACACACATTGGCCCTCATAAAACTCCCCAGTAATAGTGATAATTCCAATTTTTAGCTTTTTAAAGGGACACTGAACCCAAATTTTTTCTTTTGTGATTCAGATAGAGCATGCAATTTTAAGCAACTTTCTAATTTACTCCTATTACCAAATTTTCTTCATTCTCTTGGTATCTTTATTTGAAATGCAAGAATGTAAGTTTAGACGCCGGCCCATTTTTGGTGAATAACCTGGGTTATTCTTGTTGATTGGTGGATAAATTCATCCACCAATAAAAAAAGTGCTGTCCAGAGTCTGAACCAAAAAAGAAGCTTAGATGCCTTCTTTTTCAAATAAAGATAGCAAGTGAACGAAGAAAAATTGATAATAGGAGTAAATTAGAAAGTTGCTTAAAATTGCATGCTCTATCTGAATCACGAAAGAAACAATTTGGGTTCAGTGTCCCTTTAAGTTTCATCATAGGGAAAATATAATATGGAATCCAGTATTAGATAAGGAAGTACAAATTATAATTACCACTTTGTCTCTGTGAAAATTGTACAAGTTTCTTTAATATTAAACGGTTGTATAACATTTTATATATGTTTTTTTAAGATACCGCTCACACACTCATTGTTAGGTACTGAAGATTTTCTTTAAGTGACTTTTTCTCCACCATTACTTAAGAGATCGAATCAATTTATTTAAGATGTTTGCTCCTTGTCTTTTATTGTTGCACAAGCACATGAGGTTATTGGTTCTTTAAAAGCTTTTTCAGTTTGGTATTAGGAAACAAAGAATTCACACAATGCTTTAACTCAAGGTGGAGAATAGAGTTAAAGCTATGATTTGTTAACTGGCTGGGACAAAACCCTCAGCTCATTTCTCAAAGCAAAAGACATAAAAAGAATGCTATTTTTTTCTGGTGTCTTTATTTGTCTCTAACCTTTTCGTACACTTCAAAGCCCAGTTCTTGCTAACACCCATTTCCAAGCACGTCTAGTAATATTTTCATAAGAATATTGAATTTTAGTTATCTTTCCATAGTTTGTAATACAGCTGATTTATATCTATTATATATTTTAATAGAAGGTATATTTTCTCATGGATTAGTTTTATAATATGGGTTATATTTCTGTACATATATTCTAAACTAGATATTGTATTCCAACACTAGTCTTTGTTTCACATAGAATAAGAATCCCACATTTACAAGTAATTATTTTGAAAAGGTATTATATTCTTGTCATTCCAATTAATTCATCACACTTGGCTCCAAGCTCATTAGCATTTTAAATTGATTCGATGCCCCTGTCAAATGGATGTAAAGATTTCTTAGATTTTTAAGAAGATTATTTCACTGATGACCACCCAGCATATACTTACACAATTATAATTAGGCATTAATATAATTACTTCTGAAGTGACATTGAGATTCTGGTATTCCAGGCCAAAAGCATAAGCTTATAAATGGCATACTCTTTCCCATGTGAATTTTCAAACATTTTTTCTCACAGTCAGTTATATTAACGTACAACAATGAAGGTGTTATATACCCTTTTATGTACTTATGCACCTTTAGACGTAAAAATACCAACTCAACAAGCTAATTATTAAGTAACTGATAATATATATATATATATATATATATATATATATATATATATATATATATATATATATATATATCTTAAAGTCATATTTGTTTTATTTATTGTATTTTAAAGAGGGAATTGTAATACATTTAATAATTTGGGGGATTTTTTCTTCATAAAAACAGCAAAGTATCCATCATGAATACACCAGATCCGGGCAAGTAAAACTCTTATGCATAGCATAGGGGCCATGTTGGTATTATTATATTTATTTTTTTCTATTTTGATCTTATAATATGGGTTTACTTGTATAAACATGAAGTAGTGAGGATAAACAAATTAGAAAGACAAAGGTAACATAATATGAGCACCAGTAATCATATAAAGAGACATACAATTGAATGGATTAGGTTAGAGGAAGAGTGTTATTGTCTTTCATGAGATCCAACCTTTAACCTTATCTGAAAACATTTTACAGGTATATTTTGAAAGTTATCTTTTGTGCTCTGGTTTTCAAACTCTATTAATTAATGAAAACATACTTGTATGTAAACAGACATTAAATATCAATGCTCTAGGACTATATAAGACATTATTTATGATTACACAAGTGCCACAAAAATATATATGTACCTAGAAGCATAAACATAGGTTAGTGCCAGATTGGACATACATCAGCTAATTGCAGAGAAAAGGACCAAGAAACTTGCCCAACTTCAGCTGTCTGCTACATGGATGGATTACATGGGTTGGTGCTGTTTGTTGTAGATAGGAAAAGTTTAAAAGGATACTAAACCCACATTTTTTATTTCATGATTCAGATAGATCATGCAATTTTAAGCAACTTTCTAATTTATTCCTATTATCAATGTTTCTTTGTTATCTTTATTTGAAAATGCAATGTAAGGTTAGGAGCCAGCCCAATTTTAGTTGAGCACCTGGGTAGAGCTTTCTGATTGGTTTGCTACATTTAGCCACCAATCAGCAAGCACTACCCAGGTGCTGAACCAAAAATGGGTCGGCTCTTAAGCTTACATTCTTGCTTTTCCAAATAAAGATAGCATGAGAATGAAGAAAAATTGATTATAGAAGTAAATTAGAATGTTGCGTAAAATTGCATGCTCTATCTGAATCATGAAAGAAAAAAATTGGGTTTAGTATCCCTTTAAAGAGAAGCATAAGATCACAGTTAAGTATAATATCATAAAATAATCAGAGTAGCAGCACCACTGAAGAAGCAATTCCCATCTTTATTCAGGAGTACAGCAAAATACACAACGTTTTGGGCTACAAGCCCTTAATTATGTCAAACTTTGTGTGTTTTGCTCTGCTCCTGAATAAAGATGGAGATTCTACATCAGTGCTGCTACTCTGATTCTTTTATTTGTTGTGGGACTGCTGTGTTATCCTTAGTAGTTTGCACGCTGTTTATGTGGACCTACGAGTGCTGGACATTTTTTGTGATTTATAATTATTATATCCTGCACCCATGCAGTGCATATAGTGTCATGCTGTCACTGTGTTAATGCTAAAAAAATCTTTTCAATGTTCAGACGCAAACCTTAGGGAAGTGAGGCAAATAAAAATCATTAGATGTCCACAATGCAGGCTATTATTTGGATTGTTTAAAATCTCCAAAGTGCAGAACATTAAATAAAACTTAGACACCCCATTCCAATCCATTAGAATTTGCCATGCTTCTCTTTAGTTTAATTGGAATGAAGTCGGTGATGGATTGTTCTTAGTCCAAAGTATTTGTTTTGTGGGGTGAAGAAAAATTCAAAACTACATAAAACTGGTATTACTTATGGAATGGAATGGCCTCAAAGTATAAATACCTCTCAAAAACCTGTTAAAACACTTTGTGCATATTTTCAAATGGATTGGAACATACCCATTCAATTAGTGTCAATATCACTTTAAAACATCTCTTGAGAAATAACCTCTGTCATTTTAAAGGGTTTACCTTAACCTTTTTTATGCAAAAATATTACTTACATGTTTCCTTTTGCCCTTTCCTGTAAATTTTAGAAAATGTTTGGCTTTAAAGTCGCTTCATTAATGTACTGTACAATGTTGTTAATTGTCTTTAGAGTTATTATACCCGTATTTCCAATGGGATAAATAAATATAGCAAAATAAAAACTGGCAAATTATCATAAGATAAAAAAAAAGGTTGTACAAATAAAAATAATTGTCAGACACGTGTCAGCATGTCAGAATTGTTAATGTTTGTACAAGGAGACTGGATTTAAACCAACATATTTATACTATTGAAGGACACGTTCCTTTGTTCTTCTTAATCTCAAGATGAGCCACTCTGTACATTAATTTATTCAGAGGAGACTATAAGTAAAATATATTTTCAGTACAAGTGGTAAAACAAATATAGAAAAACATGCCAGGAATATACATAAGACTAATGATTATCATAATGTCTGGGATATGCATAAATGTAATGATTGCCATTAGTTATAATATTATATTTATTTTATCAAATATTTCTTACATTTCTCACACTGACAGTAAATATTATAAACATTTAGGGCTAGATTACAAGTGGAGCGCTAATTTATCACGTCCTTGTAAACTGGCAAATTTGCTTGTTTGCGGGTGCGTGATAAATAACCAGCCATTACAAATGGCTGGTTACTGCTACCGCAAGATTGCGGTAGCAGTTAGCGCTCATAAAATCAACCAGAGATCCGATTTCTAGTTCATGTTATAAATTTCCCCCAATTGCCCTTAAAATTAGGAATAGTGTGCCTTTATTAAAATAAAAAAAAAATGTAGCATCTTTAATTCTATTAAAAATAACTGTATGAAGCAGTTTTTTGGGATTAATGTTGGCGAGTGTGGGGTGTTTAAATATATATGTATATGCTTACATAGATATACATGTATGTGTTAATACGTGTATGTACACATAAAGACAAATAAATATATACATATAAAAGCATATACATATATATTTCAATCTGCTGCCCATCGCTGCGTGACTTACTGCCTTCACTACGCTAGGTTCTCATGCCGTGTCTCATGGCTTAAGAACAAGGCTCCGATTGGAGCCTATGGAAGCGGACTCTCATGAGCGCAAAGCTCCTGTGCAATTATTATTATCGGTTATTTGTAGAGCGCCAACAGATTCCGCAGCGCTAATGCAAACGCAAGCTCGCGTTCACATTGCACCTAACTTGTATTACAAGGGCAAATTTGGCAAAAGAGATATTTTGCACTCCACTTCTAATCTATAATAAGCAACAATAAATATATTGTCTTTCATTTATATATTTTTATTTATTTTAATATAACTTGTTCAAATGTTACATATTATGAATATTTGGAAGTTGTTCTATTTTTATTATTGTTCTGTACATTGTTGACTGGTCCTTTAATCAATATATGTATTTTTTATTTTATGTACATATATTATTAAACATTGGGGTCTATTGCCAAAGCTCCGACTTTCCAAACAAATAAATAAAAAAAATTAAAGTTGGATTGAGTTTTGCTTAGTTAGGTGCTTCATGGTGGAACAAAGTTACATTAGTAACAACATTTTACATTTAATGAAATTAAAAATGATCTGGTTTGGTTTTAAATTAATCAACTTCAATAGACCAATAATCAGTTAACATTAAACTACTGCAAATACTTTTCAAACCAACTTGTAAACTTACTTAGGGCTAGATTACAAGTGGAGCGCTATTTAGCACTCCCACTTTCGTGTTAACTTTGCTAGATGGAGGCTTTTTGCATGCTTTACATTGCGTTCATATTCCAAGTTGAAAGTAAAAAGTTTGGGCACAAGTGAAAGCCGATGCTCGCAAACAAATTGACTTCTTAAATTCGCAATCACGTTACCGTATTCCCCCATAGACTTCAATAGAGTGTGCAAACTGGAAAAAAGAAATACTCACACGCTTACCCAATCATGTTTATTCAAGTGTGCAAAACCTGACATGAATTATGAATATTTCACATTTTCAATGTTCTTCACTCACAGTAGAATGTCTTTTTTTATTGTAAATACACACACACATATATATATATATATATATATATATATATATATATATATATATATATATATATATATATATATATATGTATACCTATACCTGTATATCTGGTTTTATACATGTATATCTAGTCCTAAAGCTTCTGATTGGTTGTAATTTCCTCAGGCTAAATAATAAAGAAAACTGTAGCACAAAATATGGACAGTTAGAGACTTAAACAAATATAATGTAGTAAAAGTGAACTCAAAATTATAAATTATATTTAATGCATACTTTCCATGTCTCTCAAAGGCACTGAAATTATTTCCTTGCATTCTCCCATTTAACCTAAGGACAGTAATGACAATTTTCAACATATCTTGTCATTCTATAAAGCTCACAATTACCACTGCCTCAAGTAAGAAATTTAAGACTATGGGGCATATTTATCAAGCTCTGTATGGCTCGCCGGGAACAGAAGTTATGAAGCAGCGGTCTAAAGACCGCTGCTCCATAACTTGTCCCACCGCTCTGAGGCAGCAGACAGAAATCAACAGAAATCAACCCGATCAAATACGATCGGGTTGATTGACACCCCCTGCTAGCAGCCGATCGGTCTACAAATCTGCAGGGGGCAGTATTGCACCAGCAGTTCACAAGAACTGCTGGTGCAATGATAAATGCCGAGAACGTATGCTGTTGGCATTTGTCGATGTGCAGCGGACATCATCCGCTATATCGGATCATGTCCTCTCGCACCATCATAAATAGGCCCCTATAGGGCTAGATTACAAGTGGTGCACTAACATTAGCACGCAGTATTGACAATTAGCACCAGCGTTAATTTGAGAACGTACTACAAATTGAAAGTAAATGCATGCGCACAAGTGCAAACTAAATTTGCGCTCATCGGTTAGTGTGACTGAAGTCCTCACGAATATGTTTAGGAATAAATAAAAAGTTTCACAAAACACAACATAAAAACATTAAACAATACTTAACACTCACTCACATATACACTATCTAATAAAAAATATACATATAAATATTAAAGGGATACTAAACCCAACATTTTTCTTTCATGATTCCGATAGAGCATGCAATTTTAAACAACTTTCTAATTTACTCCTATTATCAATTTTTCTTTGTTCTCTTGTTATCTTTATTTGAAAAAGCAGGAATCTAAGCTAAGGAGTCGGACCATTTTTGGTTCAGCACCCTGGATAGCGCTTGCTGATTACAGTACATTGATTTAGCCACCAATCAGCAAGCACAACCCAAGTGCTGAACCAAAAATGGTCCAGCTCCTTAGCTTAGATTCCTGCTTTTTCAAAATTGAACATGAAAAAAAGGTGTATATCAATTAACTCTAACCATGTTAAACCACAAATACATGAATATATATGCAATTTATTTATTTTATGCAAATAACATTACAATCCCCGTGCACAGTCTCTCTCTAATTGTTTATCATGCAGAGATTTGTTGACATAGGAATTAATGAATCCTTTAGTGCTGACACAATATATTATATATATATATATATATATATATATATATATATATATATATATATATATATATATATATATATATATATATATATATATACAGTATATATATATATGTGTGTGTGTGTGTGTGTGTATGTGTATGCATGTGTATTTATGTATTTATATACATACACATATAAACACATATATACACATGTACACACACATACAGACACACACATATATATCCTATATAATAAAAGTAGAGACAGCACGAGGACAAACACACCTGGCCTTTGAGTCCCTAACTGAAGATCTGCGCTGCGGCAGAAGTGGGTGTGGGCGGGCGTGACCTGGGGGCTTGGTCGTACATGAAGGGGCATGGTCGGGCATGAAGGGGGCGTGGCCAGGCGCGCGATAGATGGAAGAGGGGAGAGAGATAGAGAGGGGGAGAGAGACAGCAAAAGAGAGGGGGAGAGAGAAAGCAAAAGGCAGGGGGGAGAGAGATAGCAAAAGAGAGGGGGACAGAGACAGCAAAAGAGAGAAGGGGAGAGAGACAGCAGAAGAGAGGGGGAGAGAGACAGCAAAAGAGAGGGGGGAGAGAGACAGCAAAAGAGAGAGGGGGAGAGAGACAGCAAAAGAGAGGGGGGATAGAGACAGCAAAAGAGAGAGGGGGAGAGAGACAGCAAAAGAGAGGGGGAAAGAGCGCAAAAGAGAGGGGGAGAGAGAGCGCAAAAGAGAGGGGGGAAGAGAGAGCGCAAAAGAGGGGGGAAGAGAGAGCGCAAAAGAGGGGGGAGAGAGAGAGCGCAAAAGAGAGGGGGTAAGGGCGCAAAAGAGAGGGGGGAGAGCGCGCAAAAGAGAGGGGGGAGAGAGACAGCAAAAGAGAGAGGGGGAGAGAGACAGCAAAAGAGAGGGGGGGAGAGACAGCAAAAGAGAGGGGGGGAGAGACAGCAAAAGAGAGGGGTGGAGAGAGACAGCAAAAGAGAGGGGGATAGAGACAGTAAAAGAGAGAGGGGAGAAAGACAGCGAAAGAGGGGGGGGAGAGAGCGCAAAAGAGAGGGGGGAGAGAGAGCGCAAAAGAGAGGGGGGAAGAGAGAGCGCAAAAGAGGGGGAGGGAGAGAGCACAAAAGAGAGGGGGGGAAGAGCGCAAAATAGAGGGGGGAAGAGCGCAAAAGAGAGGGGGGAAGAGCACAAAAGAGAGGGGGGAGAGAGAGCACAAAAGAGAGGGTGGAGAGAGCGCAAAAGAGAGCAGTGGAGAGAGAGTGCAAAAGAGAGGGGGAGAGAGAGCGCAAAAGAGAGGGGGTGAGAGAGCGCAAAAGAGAGGGGGAGAGAAAGCGCAAAAGAGAGGGGGAGAGAGAGCGCAAAAGAAAGGGTGGGAGAGAGAGCGCAAAAGAGAGGGGAGAGAGAGCATAAAAGAGAGAGGGAGAGAGAGCGCAAAAGAGAGGGAGAGAGAGAGCGGGGAGAGAGCACAAAAGAGATTGGGGAGAGAGCACAAAAGAGAGGGGGAGAGAGAGAGTGCAAAAGAGAGGGGGAGGGAGAGCGCAAAAGAGAGGGGGAGAGAGAGAGTGTAAAAGAGAGGGGGAGAGAGAGCGCAAAAGAGAGGGGGATAGAGAGAGCACAAAAGAGAGGGGAGAGAGAGAGCACAAAAGAGAGGGGGAGAGAGAGAGCGCAAAAGAGAGGGGGAGAGAGAGAGCGCAAAAGAAAGGGGAGAGAGAGAGAGCAAAAGAGAGGGGGGATAGAGACAGCAAAAGAGAGAGGGGGAGAGAGACAGCAAAAGAGAGGGGGAAAGAGCGCAAAAGAGAGGGGGAGAGAGAGCGCAAAAGAGAGGGGGGAAGAGAGAGCGCAAAAGAGGGGGGAAGAGAGAGCGCAAAAGAGGGGGGGAGAGAGAGAGCGCAAAAGAGAGGGGGTAAGGGCGCAAAAGAGAGGGGGGAGAGAGCGCAAAAGAGAGGGGGGAGAGAGACAGCAAAAGAGAGAGGGGGAGAGAGACAGCAAAAGAGAGGGGGGGGAGAGACAGCAAAAGAGAGGGGGGGGGAGACAGCAAAAGAGAGGGGTGGAGAGAGACAGCAAAAGAGAGGGGGATAGAGACAGTAAAAGAGAGAGGGGAGAAAGACAGCGAAAGAGGGGGGGAGAGAGCGCAAAAGAGAGGGGGGAGAGAGAGCGCAAAAGAGAGGGGGGAGAGAGAGCGCAAAAGAGAGGGGGGAAGAGAGAGCGCAAAAGAGGGGGAGGGAGAGAGCACAAAAGAGAGGGGGGAAGAGCGCAAAAGAGAGGGGGGAAGAGCGCAAAAGAGAGGGGGGAAGAGCACAAAAGAGAGGGGGGAGAGAGAGCACAAAAGAGAGGGTGGAGAGAGCGCAAAAGAGAGCAGTGGAGAGAGAGTGCAAAAGAGAGGGGGAGAGAGAGCGCAAAAGAGAGGGGGTGAGAGAGCGCAAAAGAGAGGGGGAGAGAAAGCGCAAAAGAGAGGGGGAGAGAGAGCGCAAAAGAAAGGGTGGGAGAGAGAGCGCAAAAGAGAGGGGAGAGAGAGCATAAAAGAGAGAGGGAGAGAGAGCGCAAAAGAGAGGGAGAGAGAGAGCGGGGAGAGAGCACAAAAGAGATTGGGGAGAGAGCACAAAAGAGAGGGGGAGAGAGAGAGTGCAAAAGAGAGGGGGAGGGAGAGCGCAAAAGAGAGGGGGAGAGAGAGAGTGTAAAAGAGAGGGGGAGAGAGAGCGCAAAAGAGAGGGGGATAGAGAGAGCACAAAAGAGAGGGGAGAGAGCACAAAAGAGAGGGGGAGAGAGAGAGCGCAAAAGAGAGGGGGAGAGAGAGAGCGCAAAAGAAAGGGGAGAGAGAGAGAGCAAAAGAGAGGGGGGAGAGAGAGAGCACGCAAAAGAGAGGGGGGAGGGAGAGAGCGCAAAAGAGAGGGGGGAGAGAGAGCGCAAAAGAGAGGGGGGGAGAGAGAGAGCGCAAAAGAAAGGGGGAAGAGACAGAGCGCAAAATAGAGGGGGAGAGAGAGAGAGCTCAAAAGAGAGGGGGGAGAGAGCACAAAAGAGAGGGGGCAGAGAGAGAGCTCAGAAGAGAGGGGGGAGAGAGAAAGCTCAAAAGAGAGGGGGAGAGAGAGAGCAAAAGAGAGGGGGAGGGAGAGAGCGCAAGAGGTGGTACCACCGCTGTACTGCAAAAAATGGCCTATGTGAACGGGCTTTAGGACTAGTATATATATATATATATATATATATATATATATATATATATATATATATAAGGTTAATAGAAGGGAAGGGCGCACAGATCTGGGTGTAGTATGTTATAGTATCAAAGGAAAAGCGGACATTCATGTGCAGTATACACTCAATTGGTAAAACCCCAAGCAATATGAGGTAAGGAACTGGCGTGGAGGCTATATCAAGCCTTATGTGGCATCCAGCGATGCTGTTCACTGCTTAGGATCTCTCCCCAGTGTTGAAATGTACTTCCTCCCTGATAGTCCTTTTCATCTGTTTTGTTAGCCTGTTTCCGTCTCCTCTATCCCCCACAAGATGCTAGTTGATCACAAACTTACCATACTTAGTTGAACTTTGGGACCTTCCACTTCCTCCAGCTCTTTATGAACCCCAAGACTGCATCTTTATTGCGCACAGCTGCAGGTTGTGGGGAGAAGTAGCCCTCCCTCCACGTCGCTTCCTGGAGAGCTGAAAAGTTCTGTAAGTTCTGATTTGCAGCTTACAAAACTTTTCAGCAGACCCATATATGAGAAAACAGCATATTCCCTTTTTTACCACAACAACTTTCCTCAATAAAGTAGGTTTGGGTAGATCTGAATATGGAAAGGGGGTCAGAAATTTGATTTTTTAAAAATTATATAATTGCTTAATTGTAAATTCTTACTTAGTATATTTAGACATGTAGCTACTATTTTAAAGCTAAAGCATTTTTACAAGGATAGGATAACCTCAGGAATCTATGGCTGTGGATTTTCAGCTCTGCATTCTTATCAGCATTACATTACATCCTTGGGACCAGAAATAAACAGACCAATATATAGTAACGAGTATATAAACTGGTTCCTAACCTTGTTATACTATTGGTGGTAAAAAATCCAACAAAACTCAAAGTATGAGAAAAAGCCTTCTTGTAGGTGCCAACCTAATTACATCAATTAAAAACGATTTTTTTCTTATTTGCATAAAATGATGTGGCAAATTGTTGTGAAATTTTTTTAGTTAATTATGTTCCTTGATAGTTAATATGTAGAATATTTTACATTGCATATTCCCTGATTTATTTCCCTTTTCCTGTATGCTAATTGTAAATTCTTTTATTTGAATAATGATTACCAGCTTTTTTTAACTTTGTTTTTTTTTAATTTGTAAACAATATTAATAGTGATAATAAATAAAATTATAATATAATTCACAAGTATACAACAATTATAAATTATAAAGCAAAATTTAAATATTCTAATTTGTTAATAAATGCACAACTAGTCACTGGTTAAAGGGACAATCAAGTAATTTGTTTTTTCTCCCATCAGTGAGAAAGAGAAATACATTTTAAACAACTTTTCAATCTACTAATTTGTATCATTTGCTTGGTTTCCTTTGTTGAAAAGCATACCTAGGTAGGCAGAAAAGTACTACTGGGAGCTAGATGCTGATTGGTGGCTGCACATATTTGCCTCTTGTCATTGGGTCACTAGGTGTGTTCAGCTAGCTCCCAGTAGTGCATTGCAGCTCATTCAACAAAGAATACCAAATGCATTAAGCAAATCTAATAATATGTGAATCATGAAAGAAAAAAATTGGTTTTGTGACCCTTTAAAGTCCAGCTGGGGAAATATACTGAACTGCCACTACTAAAAAGTACACATTGAGCCAATCAGGATTGGTATATACAAATATCCACCAGTCACTGGCAGTGTCTTGCTTCAGAACATGCACAGTGAGCAGATTAATTTAACATATTTCTGCAGTAGTAAAGTGTTCTGACTAATAAGAGAACTTAGAATGTCTCTTTAAATATTAGGATAATATTAATTCCTTAGTAACGGATTTAGTTGACCTATTTTACATGCTTAAATGCCTATACATAAAGGCACAACATGTATACAATGTGATTGTTGCCAATTTTATTGCGTGATTCACCAATCTTTATTCACACTGAAATCAACTAAAATTGATGTAATGAAAATATTTGTTTCACAGAATGATGTATATATATTTTTTTTAATTTAAAGAGAATTGGGTTTTTATCCTCATTTCATTTTCATCATTATTACTGTATTATTCATAATATCTTTATCTGTTCCTTGTTTGTTTGTTTGGGGTGTTTTTTTTGGGGGGTGCTATTTAACAAAATTTTAAAATGTATTTGCACATACTGGTATAATATTTATTATTTTCTGTTTGACCTGCTGTGACATCGTTTTCCATACATGACAACTCGTCCTTGTAAACTTATAAAGTAATACATTATTTTGCTACTTTTGCTGAGGGTTTTCTGAGGACCTTCACTCTAATTTGCTAATAATATAAAGCTAGTCACCTCTATCATTACATTCAACACTTCGTTAAAGTGGCATCAATTCATCAAAGCTCTTTATCTGACAGCCAACCTCATGTGACTCTTTTAGAGGTGAGCTAGCAAGACAGAGCTTGTGTCTTATTTACTCTTCCATTGTGTATACACATTGTAAAGCAATAAGACCAACAAACCACGGTGAGCTATAACAACTATGGCAATGTTAAGGATATTTCTAAAGCTCATGTGTGTCATTAGTGTAATGCAATACTTCACTCAAGTCCTCCTATAACTACATACATGGGTGGTCTCTAGCAATGCAGTGAGAATACAGCAGAGATATGACTCATGATTATGTCACACAGTCACACAAATGTCAAAATTGCCTGGATGTCCAATTTAAAAATATTGAAAATTACTTTGTTAACATCTTATAAAGTAAAGAAAGTGTAACAGACAATTTCAAAAAGTCAGTGTTGTTGTAGCTTTCTTAGGGTTTATTTTATATGTAAGTATTTAGTTTTAAATAGGAATAATGTAGTTAATGATAGTAATTTTATTTAGATTTATTTAAATTATATTTCAATTAGGGGTTGTTAGGGTTAGGGATAGACTTAGGTATAGGGGTTAATAAATTTAATATAGTGGTGGTGATGTTGGGGGCGGCAGATTAGGGGTTAATAAGTGTAGGTAGGTTGTGGCGACATTGGGGGTGGCAGATTAGGGGTTAATAAATATAATGTAGGTGTTGGCGATGTTTGGGGCAGCAGATTAGGGGTTAATAAGTATAATGTAGGTGGCAGCGATGTCCGGAGTGGCAGATTAGGGGTTAATAAGTATAATGCAGGTGTCGGCGATGTCGGGGGTGGCAGATTAGGGGTTAATTATTGTAAGATTAGGGGTGTTTAGACTCGGGGTTCATGTTAGGGTGTTAGGTGTAAACATAAAATGTGTTTCCCCATAGGAATCAATGGGGCTGCGTTACTGAGGTTTACGCTGCTTTTTGGCAGGTGTCAGACTTTTTCTCAGCCGGCTCTCCCCATTGATGTCTATGGGGAAATCGTGCACGAGCACGTACGACCAGCTCACCGCTCACTTAAGCAGTGCTGGTATTGGAGTGCGGTATGGAGCTCAATTTTGTTCTACGCTCACTTCTTGCCTTTTTATGGCCGGGTTTGTAAAAACCCGTAATACCAGCGCTGTAGGTAAGTGAGCGGTGAGAAAAAACTGCTTGTTATCACCGCACAGCTCATAACGCAAAACTCGTAATCTGGGCGTAAATTAGTACTTTTCATTGAGACAATTCAACAATGATGTTCCAATTAATCAGAAAACGCCTATTTAGGCAGAATTTTTACATGAATATTTAACTTGTCTACAGAAGCCATTGCATTTGCTTCTTCTAAAGGAAAAGAAAGGGTTCATACCAGGCAAAAAGCCTACTCTAACAAGATAAATAAAACAATTCTGTTGTAACAAAATAAGAGATGTAGAGATTATTTTACTACTTTTGTTTTTAATACTTAAAGGGACGTTAAACCCAATTTTTTCTTTCATAATTTAGGTAGAACATGCAATTTTAAAAAAAAATTCCAGTTTCCTTCTATTATCAAATGTCCTTCATTCTCTTGGTATCATTTGTTGAAAAAGCAGCAATGCACTGGTTTCTAACTAAACACATGGGTGAGCCAATGACAATCGGTAAATATATGCAGCCACCAATCAGCAGCTAGAACCTAGGTTCTTTGCTGCTCCTGAGCTTTCCTAGATAAACCATTCAGCAAAGGATAACATGAGAAGGAAGTAAATTAAATAATATAAGTAAATTGGAAAGTTGTTTAAAATTGTACGCTCTGTCTGAATCATGAATGTCTAATTATGACTTTACTGTCCCTTTAATTTCTGTTGCACTTTTATAAATAACATCCACCATCAGTTTGCGCACTTTTTAAGATTAAATGGCCCTTTTTCTGCATTCATGTTTTCCTTACAAAATAATATTAGTTATGAATTTAGAGATCTAAATCATGTAATTTTGAATCTTTGTCTCATGATGCTGCTATTCAGGATCTAGCATTATTGTGAGTTCCTTGTCTCTCACACCGTCAGAATTCACTTACACTCAGTTCTCCTTTGATAAATAGCCCTGAAAAAACACGTCAACTGAAGCCTTTACGTGTGAAGTAAGCCATCCATGTGACTTCACAGGTCATGTTAGAAGGGCGTTCTAGGTCATCGAGATCTGTTTACATTTCAACTTCAGTGCTATTTTGTGTTTGCTAGACCCACCAGTAAAGTTGATGCATCGTTTGTAGTGATTAAAAGAAATTAGGCCAATGTAGATTGTAAAAATACTAATACATCAGCATGAATAGAACCTCAACTCTGCAACAATAAACTATAAATTATATATAAAAAAATATTAATAAGTGAGTTGGAGGCATAATGTCATGCTTCATAGCAGTATGTGCAATGTATGTGTCTTTATTGCTTGGCTTATGCTTTCATTCCTGATTAATTCCATTTGCCACTGACCTGGATTGGAATGTTGTAGATTTCATATTCATTTGTATAAAAAATATGAGTCATTAGCTGGTTATATTTTCCTTTCTTAACAATGTATATGACAAATTCTCCCTACACAAGACAAGTGATATTTTTTGTTTTGGTTTATGTTTTTTTGCTGCTAAAGGTGGAAATAAACTGAAAAGCCAACCATTTCGTCTTAACTGGGCTTGGATTTCATTAGAGAAGGATTACTACATTGTAGATGAAGACTCAAAGTTTCTGGAGGTGACTCTTAGACGCAGAGGATACCTAGGAGAAACGTCCTTTATAAGTAAGTATATTTTTATTCGTTGTACAGAATATTGGTTTAATATATCATTAAAAAACAAACAAAACAAAAAAACAGTTTTTAATTAAAAAACAAAACAGATATTATTATTAATATTATTTATTTGTATAATGCCACAAAATTCCGTAGCGCTGGGTACAAAGATAGGGGTATACAATGACAAGGGTTTGTGATAAAATACAAAACATTACAAACTAAACAAATCTAGTACAGGAGGAAGAGGGCCCTGCTCCGGAGAGATCACAGTCTACAGGTTGAGGGGGCAGAGACATAAGGTTTGGGGTGGTTTGTCACATGGATTGCAGTTGTAGCAGTGAGTCAGGCAGTTCAAGAATTATTTTGGTTAGGATGAGAGATGGAGAGATGGTAAGCCTCTCTGAATAGGTATCTTTTCAAGGAGCGTCTGAAGCTATACAAGGTTGGAGACAGTCTTATGGAGTGGGGTAGAGAGTTCCAGAGGACAGGAGCAGCACATGAGAAGTCTTGGAGATGGGAGTGGGATGTAAAGATAAAAGTAGAGAGACGTAGGTCAGAGGTTGATCGAAGAGGACGGGATGGGGAATATTTGGAGATGAGAGAGGAAATGTAGTTGGGAGTTAGACGGTTGAGTGCTTTGTAAGTTAGGGTTAATACTTTAAATTGTATTCTGGAGTGTATGGGGAGCCAGTGTAGAGACTGGCAGAGTGGAGCAGCTGATGTAGATCGTAACTTAGGTGGATGAGTCTAGCTAAGCATTCCTAATAGATTGGAGGGAGGAGAGGCTGTGTTTGGGAAGGCCATTTAGAAGTAGATTGTAATAATCAATGCGTGAAAAAATGAGGGAATTAATTCATATTTTTGTAGTTTTTTGAGTAAGAAAGGGACGAATTCTGGAAATGTTGCATAGGTGTGCACGGCAGGATTTTCTAAGCGCTTGTATATGTATGAGCATACATAAAACATTTCTAAAGAGATCATGAAAATGACTTGTCTATTTCCTGAGATAT